>NW_026898070.1:0-44119 GCF_033153095.1 Gastrolobium bilobum | reverse complement strand
TTTCTTAAGAGATCTAGTTACTAATTTGATTATAGTTTTATTCAGTATTACTGTGACAGGCCTGAATCTGCTTATCCTATCCATTTTGGCTAGTTTAGATTTTTCAATTGAATGAACCAACTATTCTACTAGTGATCTAACTTCGTGACATGTAAATAATTGTTGATTGAGTAAACCTTTTAAAACTATTTTGGTTTTTGGCATGTCTTGTCTTCCTTAAATGAGACAAACATGATAAAAATTTGAAATGAGAAGAAGAAAGAATTTTAAATGTTTTGTTTTTTGGCAATGCCTTTTTCTCAACCGTACATAACTCAAAAGCTTATGATTAGCAGCTTTTGGAGTTGTACATCTGCTTTTATGATCCATTTTAGTAAAACTGTGGGCACTTGTTTCAGGTAACTGTTTGTCTTACTTGTGGCGATGAGGGCTTTCCGGAGTTGTTGGATTTTTGTGAAACGTGTCAGGTTTATGCAGTGCATAGGTGACTTACTACTTTCCCTTTCTGTCTACTTACTTTGATGAACTTGTAGCAAGTTTTTATCGTCATACTTGACTGAAGATGCTACTACTTCTAATGCCTTATGGTCATTCTGTAATTTTCCATTAGAAGTATTAAAAGTGGGAGAATTATAGTTGATGAATCCAAAGAATATGAAATGTTACTGAAGATCATTGCCAATTCTGGTCAAACAATCAGGATTTTCGTGTTATGTAATTTGACAGATCCTATTATGATTTTTTAGGTACCAAATTTGGGTCTTAAAATCATGGGTTAGGAAGCCAATGCTTGTATATATTAAAGCTCCCTATTGCAATGGAAATTAGAAAATTCCATCGTCTCATCCGTTAGATATGTATATCTTGGTATTTATACCCTGAACTTTTGTGTCATTTGACATAGATTTTTATATGATTCTTATTATTTTTCAAGCAGAAATATGATTTTAGATTTTGGTAAAAGTGCTTTAAAAATATGATTTAGAAGGTTTTCATTATCATATTACCTGCAGATGCCCCTATTTTTTTATTTCCATGCGGACATTCTTTTAAATTTCAAGTGGTATTGAAGGTGCTTATTAATACCTCGAACCTTTTCTTATGAGTTGATGCACAATACAATTGTATTAATACCATGAACTTCCTTTTTGGTATCAGATGCATAGAGTTTTTAGTTTGCTATTGAATTTTGTTCACAGCATCTTCTAAAACAGAAGTTTATGCATTTTATAAGATTTGTAGTTTCACATTCTTGATGCATATTGGCCTTATTCTCCTCAACTTACTCTTTTCAGGTATTGTTTAGATGGGCCTGTGGATTATACTGGTGAAGTCACCTGGTTCTGTGAAGATTGTGATGCAAAGGTAGTAGACACATCTTCTCATGATCAAAGTAAAGCCAGAATAGAGGTAACAAATTGCATGAAGAAAGTAAGGAAAAACAAGCAACAACAAAAAGCTGATTCTAGTGAGGGGCATGTGACTGTTACTGAACCACAGCCTATTGCTGATCCAGTGTGGAGGTAAGAAATTTGTTTTTGCTACCTTCATTTGGAGTTGGTGAAATTTCTAGCTTCTATGGTGAATCATTGTCTAAAGTTGAATTTTATGGCTAATAGGGGAAGCTTGTACTTCTGCGATCAAAGTATTGATATTTTCAATGGACTTCTGGCCCATTTGTCCAATTTAGCATGCCCCCAAGTCCAAGAGGAAGCAAGACTTCTCCCTGAGGTGCTTCGTGTGGACTTGCTTGAAAGATCTGAAGTATGGCCAAAGTATTTCAAGGAAAGTGGACCAAATGAGGAGAGCATTGCTCTTTATTTCTTTCCTGAGAATGAATGGTGATTTTTCTGATAAGCTAACATGCTCTTAGAGCTGTTTGGATATACTTTTTTTTCTCTAAGAAGCTCCTTTTTCTCAAAATGAAAGTACTTTTCACTTTAAGTTTGTATTTTGCATTCAACTTTGGAAAAAGCAAAAGTCAGGGAAAAAAACTAAACTGATTTTTTTTAAAAAAAAAAACCAAGATTCTTGGTGTCTAAAAACGGGCCGGAATATTTTATTTTATTTTTCACTTAAAAATGCTTATTAGATACTGATTCAAACGCAGTAGTTTTGCTTTTGAAAGAAGTCCCTGTGAAAAATAATGCAATGTATATAAAGCTTTTTTTCAAACTGCCCTTACTCCGCTCTCTCTATCTCTTTAATTTAATATTGAACATTACATGCTTCTACAGCAATGAGAGGGCCTTTGACGAGCTGGTTGATGAGATTATTTACCATGACCTTATCATAAAAGCTGTGGTTAAAAATGGAGAGCTTTTAGTTTTTCCTTCTACAGTGCTCCCAATGAAACAAAGGAGTGAGTTACATTTATTCTACTTCTTCAGTGCCACATTTAAATTTCACTATTTGTAAAATTAAATTGTGTCTTAATTTTTGATTTACATGTTGTGCAGGATTTCAAGCAAAGTATTACTTGTGGGGACTCTTCAGAGAAAAGCAAACTTCTCCTAAGTCTAAAACTTGTCATAACCATAGTTCCTCTAATACTTTTTAGGCCTAGTGGTGTGGTTCTGTTTCCAATGCACGGTGGTACTCCTGTTTCCCTAGCCATTGAATTCATTAATATGTATCTATTTAGTTTTACCGAACGTTTTTGAGAAAATATGGTAGCATGTTGAGAATTTTGGACTAGAGAGGATATGATCGATGGCCCTGGTTAACATTTTTGCTCCTGCATTATTTGTGATGACAAGAGAATGCCTAAGTATGTGTTTTTTTTTTTTTTTGTTAATGATTTTACATTTTACTTATTTTTTTGTTGATATCTTTTTATTGATGATTATAAATATATCACTTTAATTTGTTTTTATCATGTTTTATAAAACTTTTGAATCAAATAATTGATCCCTATTTAATAACTATGATTGATTAGTTTCATCGTCTTTTAAAAAATATTAAATATTACTATAAAAGTGCGATTTGATCCATAGCTTTAGCTGTCTTTGTCGTTAAAGTTATTGATTATTGAAACATACGGGTTTTGATTTCATAGTTTCTGGATGGCTTTGGTTAAATTTCAATACATCATAAGGATATTTGTATTTGTGGGAAGACTCAGAATTTAACTTTTAGTCTGCGTTCTTGTTAAGAGCGTTGAATGTGTATAAGAATGTGTGAGGTATCACAGCTACGGTGAGAAGAAGAAAGGAGAGAAAGAAGAACGAAAGAATTCAGAAAGAAATGATTGAAAATTACTATTAACTCTTGCATTACAATAATGTATCGTTGTGTATATATATATATATATATATATATATATATATATATATATATTAGAAGCAAAGCTGTTGTAACTAATTCTGTTTTACTGAAATAACAAACTCAGAGTAACTTAATTGATTTGGGCCTACAACCCTTTGGGCCTCTATGGTTATCATCCCCCCACAAGTGGAGGAGGCTTGAGTGGCAAGACTCGAAGCTTGGATCGAAAGGTAAGAAACTGGGCTGTGGCTACGGCTTTGGTAAGCCCATCCGCTATCTGCTCGAGCGCTGGCACATGGTGGACAGTGACACGTTTTGAGACAACCTTCTCCCTCACAAAATGAAGGTTCAACTCAAAATGTTTGGTGCGTGAGTGGAAGAGTGGGTTTGCTGTGAGAAGGACAGCTGACATATTGTCACAGTAGATGGTAGGTGAGGTTGGTACTTTGATGGTGAGTTCGGAGAGGAGAGACTGGATCCAAGTGAGTTCAGCAACTGTGGCGGCAAGACTCCGGTACTCAGCCTCTGTACTGGAGCGGCTAACGACATGCCGCTTCTTTGAAGACCAGGTGATGAGATTCGAGCCAAAGAAGATGCACAAATCACTGGTCGACCGATGATCATCTGGATCGGAGCCCCAGTCGGAGTCACAATATGCAGTAAGGTGGAAGTTAGGGGAAGGTTCCACTGTTAAACCATGGGACATCGTGCCGCCAAGGTAACGTAAGATGCGTTTTACTGCTTTCCAGTGTGTATCTAGCGAGTTGTGCATGAACTGACACACTTTGTTGACACTGTAGGCAATGTCTGGTCTTGTGATGGTAGCATACTGAAGGGCTCCAACAATGGAGCGGTATTGAGCTGGATCTGGGTGTGGAGAGCCATCATGGGCTGAAAGTTTGGGACTAGGTGTCATAGGCGAAGGCATAGGCTTACAATCAACCATGTTTGCCTTTTTTAGGAGATCGGAGATGTACTTAGACTGGTTGAGAAGGAACCCACCAGAGTTTGTTTTATGGGCTTCAATACCTAGGAAATAGTGTAGTTGGCCAAGGTCTTTGAGGGCAAAGGCACTGTTAAGGGAGTGGATTAGGGACTTGATGGCTGGTGATGATGATCCAGTGATAAGTATATCATCCACATAAACCAGAACAAATAGAATGGTGTTCTGATTTATGGAAATTAATAGAGAAGAATCACATTTAGCTGTTGTGAACCCAAGGTGATGAAGGGTAGTACTAAGTTTTTCAAACCAGGCACGTGGTGCCTATTTGAGGCCATAGAGGGCTTTAGTTAGCTTACAGACAAGAGTCTTGTCATGATGAAGGAAGCCAGGTGGCTGCTGCATGAACACCTCTTCCTGAAGATCCCTATTCAGGAATGCATTGTTGACATCTAGTTGGTGAACTAGCCATCCTTTAGATAGAGCTATGGTGAGAACAACCCGAATAGTTGTTGGTTTGACAACTGAACTAAAAGTCTCTTGGTAATCAAAACCTTCCTGTTGATGAAAACCCTTAGCTACAAGCCTAGCCTTGTATTTTAGAACTATACCATCAGGTTTGAACTTGGTTCGAAAGACCCATTTGCAACCAATGGGTAGTCTGTTAGGAGGAAGGGGCACCGGTTGCCAAGTATCATTTCTGAGAAGAGCATCATACTCTTCTTTCATAGCTTGAGCCCAATGTGGTTGTGCTAGAGCTTGAGATGCAGAATTAGGTTCCAGGGAGGCTGTAAGAGCTTTAGGCTTGAACACACCAGCTTTAACTCGTGTAGTCATATTATGACTGTTGATCAGTGGAACTGCATCCACTGGAGCTAGATGGCTGTTAGCTTCAGGAGATGTGGACCTGCAAGCATTATTCACAGGAATAGAGGACCTGCAAGTGGAGTTAGTGGCACTAGCAGAAAAATCAGCAATAGGTACACTCAATATTGGAGAATTAGGAAGCAAATGTGGTTGATGAGGAGTGACAGTTGTAAAACCCCGTGTATACCCGGTTTGTTAACATATCATAATATTAAGCTGCGCTTAATTAAAAATGCGGAATATCTTTTTCTTTTCAATTATGACGTCATTATACCTAGCCAAGTTGTTTACTTAATCAATTTCATAAAATATCGCCTGTATGTAAATTGCAAATAGACATCTAACTGAAATACCTCAAAAAATAGATAAAATGAGTATCTATGTCACAGATCTACTACACGTAGTCCGGACAATATCCTGATACATTAATACTACGCCAAATAAAACAAGACAATAAACAAGTCTATGTGGCATGGACAATCCCCATGCTCACCAAATCAACAACATAACCAACAGCGTCTCAACAACATAATCCATAACATAAATGAAGCTAAAAGCATAATAGCAGCAAGCATATCCAGCATCCAACAAGTCAGCAAATAAAACCAGTAATATCTAACTCAGCTCCGGCCTCCTGCCGCCTGGGGTCTCAATCCCGAAAATACCTGAACCTGAAATAAGCATTTCCCAAACGTGGGGTGAGATCTCTAAACCAGAAATCTCAGTAAGATAAGAGGTCCTCAAGGATCTTCCACCCCAAGCTCACTTACATGTGCAATATAAGTTCCAAAAGCAGTAATTCAATATAAGTTCCAAAACTCAATGCAGTGCAACAAATATTCATGCCATGTGTGTTTCACTATTCTACTGGCAAGAGAAATGCAGGAATACGTCTATCACCTACATATAGTACAAGGAACACCGCTTGCACTTCACCCACAGCCTCACCATGTTGTATGTACCACATACTCAGGCTTACCGTATAGGTGGAACACCACATGTATATCATAAAGGCACTAGCATATAACAGCTCAAAAGCATTTCAAAATATCCAAAGCATGTAACACATCATGCATATAACCATACCCCAAAGGGACATGGTGGAACCACAACATGGCTAAATCGAGGACACAAAAGCTTACCTTGCAAGCTAACTATCCAAGCCAAGAGTCTACACAAGCTCAAAGTCCAAACACAGCAGTATCACAATCTATTTTAGACTTAGATTAACAACCTTAAGCTTGAACGATTAAAGTTAACTCATTTCATAACATAAACAAGCCATTTTCATGAAAATTCAAAGGAAAGTTCAAGGTATACCAATGGAGGTTCAAGCTCAACAAAAAGAAGGCTCTTGGAGCTCTCCAACAAGGCTCAAAGATTCTGACTTTGCAAGAGCACGAAAATACAACACAAGGTTGGACCTTTCTCTCAAAGATGGCTTTTTTAAGCACCAAATGCCATAACCATGGCTTTCCCAAAGAACACTCACCAACTCAGCCCACTAACATCCAAAAACCAGAAGTTAAACTCAGCAAATAAGGATCTTTAACTCACACAAGGCTTGTCCTCACAATACTAAACCATTTTCGTGAAGGAACTACGACCAAAGGTGATCACTTTGATGAAATATGTGAAGAAGAAGCTATGGAGTGGAGAAGAGAAGGTGGCTGTTGAAAGGAACCATAAAACTCACATAACACAAAAGAATTCTGACCTAGGGCATTGTGCCATAAGCTTATATAGGCCCACTTAAGCATTAAACACACATATATAACAGTAATTGCTACGCTTAGCATTTTAATCCCAAACTCAGGATTCTTAACCTACTCAATTTTACAAGAATTATCATATTTTTATTTTATTTTTCGGAGTACCTTTCCGGTAAGCGCTTTTCCATAGCCAGTATTAGTTTTAGCACCAATTCTCATTATTTTAACTTGAAACTCATTTTACAAGTCCTATATAATATTCTAGTAATATATACTCACTTATTATAATTTTCCGGGATTATACCGACTAGCAGAACCGGTATCTGCGCTTTTCGTCAGAAAAGCGACTTTCAACATTATTAATCACTTTCTATGTTTATTTAAGCCTCATAATAATTATTAGGGTCAATTATGGAATTATTTCTTAATTTCACATAATTAATTAATTAACTTCCTTAATTAACGGTGCGGGTTCTTACATTCACCCCACATTTTTAAGGATTTTGTCCTCAAAAATCAGAAACATACCTGTCTCGAAACTCGGGGTACTGCCGGAGAAGCTCGTCCTTGCGCTCCCAAGTACACTCCTCGGGAGTTCTTCCAGTCCACTGCACTTTGACCATCGGAATGATCTTGCTCCTCAGCTGTTTCTCGCCACGATCGAGAATCCTGAGTGGTCCGACAGTTGTTTTCAAGTTCTCCTGAACTTCCACATCATCAGGTTGCACCACGTGCGCAGGATCTGCTATGTACTTCCGAAGCTGAGACACGTGAAACAAGTCGTGGATGTTGGCCAAGTTCGGAGGCAAGACAAGTCGGTAGGCAGCAAGTCCTACTTTACGAAGGATCTGGTATGCCCAATAAATCGCGGGCTCAGCTTCCTCACTCCGAGTGCCCGTCCAACACCGGTGACAGGTGAAAGTCTCACAAACACGTGCTCACTCTCACTGAACTCCAGCGAACGATGCTTGACATCATACTAGCTCTTCTGGCGATTCTATGCCTGCTTCAACTTTTCCCTGATCATCTGGATCTGCTGGATGGTATCTTGGACAAAGTCCAAGCCAAACAGCTCCTTGTCTCCAACCTCAGACCAACAGGTAGGAGTCCGACACCTCCTACCATACAGTGCTTCGTAGGGCGCCGTGCAAGCCCGTCGCATGTCCTCCAGGGTCTGGATGGTCCTCTCAGTCTGTCCATCAGTCTGAGGGTGATAGGCGGTACTCAATCTCAACTGCGTACCAAAAGCCTCCTGCAGCGCCTCCCAGAACCGAGATGTGAACTTCGGGTCCCTATCACTGATGATACTCTCGGGCACCCCGTGAAGCCTCACGATCTCGCGAACATACAGTTTGGCCAACTGCTCTGTAGTGAAGCTCACCTTCTCAGGAAGAAAATGGGCAGACTTCGTCAGTCTGTCCACAATGACCCAGATAGAGTCACAACTCACCTGAGTCTTAGGCAATCCCACCACGAAATCCATGGAAATACTCTCCCAGTTCAATTGTGGTACTTCAAGAGGTTGAAAAGCTCACCTGACGATTTGTGATGCTCGATCTTCACCTTCTGGCAAACCAAACACTTGGACACAAAAACAACAACATCTTTCTTCATGCCCGGCCACCAGAAGTTCTTCTTCAGGTTTTGATACGTCTTAGTAGCACCAGGGTGGATAGAAAATTGGCCCTTATGGGCCTCTGCCATAACCTCTTCGGTCAACAGACCTCGAGGAACCACAATCCTATGCTGAAACAAAAGAAGTCCATCCTCATTCAAAGACACACTGCCTTGGTTCTTCACGTAATCCAGGAACTCTCTCTGAACTTGTGCCTCTTTGATCTTTTCCAACAGCTCATTCACAACATCTGCTGCTTCCATCTCGAGAAGTGCACCCTCACACGGAGAGGTCACTGCCAAGTTTCGGAGCTTCTCAACCACATCAAAATTACCAAGTAACAAACTGGATGAGTTCCCGGGTTTCCGACTCAAAGCATCAGCTACCACATTGGCCTTTCCAGGATGGTACTTCAACTCGAAGTCGTAATCCTTTAGGAACTCCATCCATCTCCTCTGCCTCATGTTCAGCTCTTTCTGGTCGAAAAGATACTTCAAACGATTGTGGTCACTGAACACCACGAACTTCAAACCAAAAAGATAATGCCTCCAAATCTTGAAAGCAAACACAATAGCAGCCAAATCCAAGTCATGAGTAGGGTAGTTCTCCTCATGAGGCTTCAACTGCCTAGAAGCATAGGCAATCACTTTGCCCAACTGCATCAACACACAACCTAGCCCATTTCCGGAGGCGTCGGTGTAAAGCTCAATCTCAAGCGCAGGATCAGGAAGGACCAACACAGGTGCAGTAGTCAGTCTCTCCTTCAACTCCTGAAAGCAATCCTCACAATCGTGAGTCCACACAAAGGGAGTCTCCTTACGGGTAAGGCGAGTCAATGGCAGAACCATGGTGGAGAATTCCTTAATGAACCTCCGATAGTAACCTGCCAAACCCAAGAAACTCCTCACTTCAGTAACCGTCTTGGGCCTCTCCCAATCTAGCACAACCTCGATCTTGTTCGGATCCACTGCAACTCCTTCAGCAGAAATAACATGCCCAAGAAACTGCACAGACTTGAGCCAAAACTCACACTTTGAAGGTTTAACATACAACTTCTTCTCCTTCAGCACTTGCAAAACAATCCTCAAATGCTCCGCATGCACCTCCTCCATGTTGGAGTAAATCAAAATATCGTCAATGAAGACGATCACAAACTGATCAAGGTACGACTGGAAGATTCGGTTCATGTCATCCATGAACACAGCAGGTGCATTGGTGAGTCCAAACGGAATCACCAAATACTCAAAGTGACTGTATCTCGAGCGAAACGCGGTCTTAGGGACATCCTCTAGCTTCACCCGAATCTGATGGTATCCGGACCGGAGATCAATCTTAGAATACACGCAAGCACCCCTGAGCTGATCCAACAGATCATCAATCCGAGAAAGGGGATACTTGTTCTTGATCATCACCTTGTTCAGCTGCTTGTAGTCGGTGCACAATCGCATTGTCCCGTCCTTCTTCTTCACAAAGAAAACCAGTGCTCCCCGTGCAGACACACTCGGTCGAATGAAATCTTTCGCTGAAAGATCCTCAATATGCTTCTTCAGCTCCGCTAGCTCCGGTGGCGACATCCGGTATGGAGCTAATGAAATAGGCCCCACACCAGGCAACAGATCTATGAAGAATTCTATCTCCCTCTGTGGCGGAAACACCTCGAGGAATTCCCTCACCACAGGAATGCTAGTGATATCCTCATGTGTCCCACTCACCAAACCTCCCAACATGACATATCCAAATGCCCCAGCTCTCAAGGCTCTCCTAGCCTGCAGCAAAGAAATGTATGGCGAGGAACTGGCTGTGGAATCACACGAAGACATCACCAAACGCTTGGCACAATAGTCAATCAATGCACAGTTCCTGGACAACCAATCCATGCCCAGAATAATCTCCAAGTTGGCCATCGGCAATCTTATCAGATCCACCGAGAAGTCACGGCCATCCCACTGAAACGCTACATCGCGATGAACAGTGGTAGAATCACACCTTTCTCCGGTGGCGGTGGTCACCCGCAACGGTGGAGAAAGCACAGACATGGGCAACTCAAGCCCCACAATAATCGGGGTTGCAACAAAAGAATGCGTAGCCCTAGAGTCAAACAAGACATCAACAGATGATGCACCAATAGTAACGGTACCTCTGACAAGGTTTGAAGCTCGGTCCGACTGCTGACAATCCAGGGAATAAACTCGCCCAGTAGATGGTGGCACTGCCGGTGCCGAAGTAAGTGGAAGGGGAACCATCCGAAGTGGCACTGCCTGAACTGCAGTAGCTCTCGCCGTCGACGATAGACAGTCTCTAGAGAAGTGGCTCTCCTTGCCACACTGGAAACAAATCAACTGGTCGGTAGAACACGGCCCAAAATGAGTCTTCCTGCATCCCGAACACTTGGGAGCAGGAGGTCTCGCTGCACTCCCCTGAGCAGAAGTCCTCTTGAACTGATTTGGCGCTTGCCGAGCCGCCATCTGCTTTCCCTTGCCCTTTTTCCCAAACTTCCTGTCTCTCCAAGAAGTTGAACTACCAACTACCTTCGTCGCCTCAGCAACCTTGCCCCTCTTGGCTTTACTCGAGTTGTAAGAACCTGCACCGTTAATTAAGGTATTTAATTAATTAATTATGAGAAAATAAGAAATGATTTCATAATTGACCCTAATAATTATTATGAGGCTCTAATAAATATAGTAAGTGATTAAGAATGCTGAAAGTCGCTTTTCGGAAGGAAAGTGCAGATACCGTTCTGCTAGTCGGTATAAATGCGTACCGAAAAAGTATCCCGGAAAATTAATGTAAGTGCATGGTAATTACTAGAATAATATGTAGGACTTGTAAAATGAGTTTCAAGTCCAAATAATGAGAACTGGTGCCAGAAACTGATATTGGCTATGAAAAGCGCGTACCGGAAAGGTGCTCAGAAAAATATTATAAAAATATGATAATTCTGGGAAAAATGTGTAGTTTCAGGTTCCAAAGTTTGGGATCAAAATGCTAAGCGTAGCAATTAAAGCTAATATTGCGTGTTAATCTTTAAGTGGGCTATATATACTATCTTTAAGGGCACAATGCCCTAGATAACAGATATTCCAGCGTGAGAATTAGGGAGGCTGACCAGTTGAGGCTTCCTCCTTGAGTTTCTTCTCCATTTTGTGGCCAAGTTACTTCCTTTCTTGATTTCCTTCACTTTTTCTCTTGTAAACACTTGAGTGTGAGCTTAGTAAGGGAGAAAAGGACCATTTTCTGAGTGTTTGAGCTGCTGCTTGTGAGGTTTAGGTTCTAAGTTTGAGAGTTGAAGAAGAGTCATCTTGCTCTTCTTTTTTTGTAGCTTCAAGGAGCTTCCTTGTGGAGTAAAAGAGCCACCTTGTGCATCATTTTCGTGCTTGGGCCAAGTCAGAACCTTGGAGCTGTTGTGTGAGCTCCAAGAGCACCTTCATCCCCTGTTTTTAGCTCGTGGTATGATCACCACCTTGGAACTTGAGTTTTATGCTTAAAAATGGAAGCTTGATGCATGTTAAGGCTAAAAGATGATAACTTAACGTTGGGTAATGTCAAACACACCTAGAAATGCATGTTTAAGTGTTTAAAATCGGTAAAAACCCAACCTTGGAAGGATATCTTCACGAAATGCAGTTTCTGCATTCTGTCGTGAAATATCCGGATATCTGCCCATGGAATATCCGGATATTGGATATCCGGATATGGGATATCGGGATATGGGGATCTGGATATCCGGATATGCACAGTGGGATATCCGGATATTGCATATCCGGATATGGTCCCGAGGAATATCCGGATATTCTGGGATTTCATAGAACAGTAGCTGTGCTGTGAGGACAGTAGGCTATTGGGGGTTTGTGGACCCTAGATTGATGAAGTTGAACTTCTGTGTTTAATGGACTAAGTCAGAATCATGTGATTAAGGGCTTGTGGATTTGTTGGAAGCCTTAAGACATAAATCGTTAAAGGAGAACATAGTCTTTATGTTAATGCTTTTGAGTTATGTATGTTGATACACTTGCTGGTCCTAAATCAGATTGTGATCTATTGTGTGTTGGACTTTAGCTGTGAGGACTCTTAGCATTGGATAGTGAGCTTGCAAGGTAAGCTTTCGTGTCCTCGGTTTAGTCATGTTGTGGTTCCACCATGTCCCATAGGGGTATGGTTATATGCATGTTGTGTTACATGCTTTTGATGTTTTGGAAATGCTATTGAGCTGTTATATGCTAGTGCCTTTATGATATGCATGTGGTGTTCCACCTATACGGTAAGCCTGAGTATGTGGTACATACAAGATGGTGAGGCTGTGGATGAGGTGCAAGCGGTGTTCCTTTTACTACATGTAGGTATTGACGTATTCCTGCATTTCTCTGGCCAGTAGAATAGTGATAAACACACATGGCATGAATATCTGTTGCACTACATAGTTTTGGAACTGATATTGATATAAATGCTTTTAGAACTTATATTGCACACGTAAGTGAGCTTGGGGTGAAAGATCCTTGAGGACCCCTTGTCTTACTGAGATTTCTTGTTTAGAGATCTCACCCCACGTTTGGGGAATGCTTATTTCAGGATCAGGAAATGTTGAGACCTCATGCGGCAGGAGGCCGGAGCTGAGTTAGATTTGCTGTTATTTATGCTGACATGTTGGATGCTGGTTTTGCATGCTGCTTATATGCTTATAGCTTCAGTTCATGTTTATGGAGTTTTATGTTAAGACTTGTTGTTTACGCTGTTTATTTGGTGAGCATGGGGATTGTCCATGACACATAGACTGGTTTATGTCTTAGTGGGATTTGGAGTTGTAACAATGTATCAGGATATTGTCCGGACTACGTGATGTAGATATGTGATTTAGATACTCACTTTATTTATATATTGAGGTATTTCAGTAGATGTCTTATTGCAATTTACATACAGGCGATATTTTATGAAATTGATTAAGTAACCAAGATGGTAATTGATAATGACGTCATAATTAAAAAGAAAAAGAATATTCCGCATTTTTAATTAAGCACCGCTTAATACGATGTAATACTAATATTCTGGGTATACACGGGGTGTTACACGAGACGTAAAAGTCCTCGATATCCCGACACTGCTGAACCTGTGTCCCAAAGTCTCTCGAAGCAGAACCAGCAATATCCTCACTAAGTCCCATGCGAAACTTAGCAGCCAAGAATGTCGGAGTAGGCCTCGCCATCCGAAAGTGTGCAAACTTCACCAGCTGATTAAACTGGGCCAGGTACTCATCAACAGACAACGAGCCCTGAACCAACCTGTCAAACTCCCCCTGCTTTCTCTCCTGTGCATCATAAGGGAAGTAGTGACCCATAAAACAATCCTCGAAAAATGGCCACGTCATCACATGACCCTGCATCTCGAAGACATGAGAAGTGTTCGTCCACCACTCATGGGCATCGCCCTCCAGCATATAAGTAGCGAACATTAGCTTCTGCGGATCCGTACACTGCATGACCCGGAAGATCTTGTCCAGCACCTGTAGCCATCACGCTGCAACAATAGGATCATAAGACCCATCAAAGATAGGTGGCTTATGCTTACGGAAAGCATTCAGCTGGCGATCAATCACATCTCTGACCTCAGCAGGCTCCAGAAAAGGTTCCAACACTCCAGTGACATGAGTAGCACTACCAACGTGACTCAGGGTCTCATCCTGAACACTAGGTGGAGGCGGTGGCGGTGGAGGTGGTGGCGGTGGGAACTGACCAACAGCAGGACCAGCTCTCATCTCCTCCAACATGACCCTCATCATAGTCATGTTCGCCAACCTATTCGCCTCAAGAGCATCCTTCGTGGCCTTCTGGTTCGCTTCTCAAGAGCATCCACGTTGGCCAATCTAGTGGCCTCCTGCATCTCAGCCAATGCAGTCAGGATTGGGTCGGGTTGACCCTCAGCAGTCTCACGTGTTCTCCTGGATCCTACCATGACTCTGCACAAGTTACACAAATTATGAGTTGATCAGGCCCACGCAATGTGATCACATATGCATCATCATAATAAAACCCAATGGAGTAAACACACAAGACAGACACAACCAAACATCTTAAGTTATGCAATACATACAGGCTTTTCCCTAGAACCTTTGCTCTGATACCATAAAATGTAACACCCCGTGTATACCCGGGTTGTTAACATATCATAATATTAAGCTGCACTTAATTAAAAATGTGGAATATCTTTTTCTTTTCAATTATGACGTCATTAAACTTAGCCAAGTTGTTTACTTAATCAATTTCATAAAATATCGCCTATATGTAAATTGCAAATAGACATCTAACTGAAATACCTCAAAAAATAGATAAAGTGAGTATCTATGTCACGGATCTACTACACGTAGTCCGGACAATATCTTAATACATTAATACAACTCCAAATAAAACAAGACAATAAACAAGTCTATGTGGCATGGACAATCCCCATGCTCACCAAATCAACAGCATAACCAACAGCGACTCAACAAGATAATCCATAACATAAATGAAGCTAAAAGCATAATAGCAGCAAGCATATCCAGCATCCAACAAGTCAGCAAATAAAACCAGTAATATCTAACTCAGCTCCGGCCTCCTGCCGCCTGGGGTCTCAACCCCGACATTACCTGAACCTGAAATAAGCATTCCCCAAACGTGGGGTGAGATCTCTAAACCAGAAATCTCAGTAAGATAAGAGGTCCTCAAGGATCTTCCACCCCAAGCTCACTTACATGTGCAATATAAGTTCCAAAAGCAGTAATTCAATATAAGTTCCAAAACTCAATGCAGTGCAACAAATATTCATGCCATGTGTGTTTCACTATTCTACTGGCCAGAGAAATGCAGGAATACGTCTATCACCTACATATAGTACAAGGAACACCGCTTGAACCTCATCCACAGCCTCACCATCTTGTATATACCACATACTCAGGCTTACCGTATAGGTGGAACACCACATCTATATCATAAAGGCACTAGCATATAACAACTCAAAAGCATTTCAAAATATCCAAAGCATGTAACCCATCATGCATATAACCATACCCCCAAGGGACATGGTGGAACAACAACATGGCTAAACCAAGGACACGAAAGCTTACCTTGCAAGCTAACTATCCAAGCCAAGAGTCTACACAAGCTCAAAGTCCAAACACAGCAGTATCACAATCTATTTTAGACTTAGATTAACAACCTTAAGCTTGAATGATTAAAGTTAACTCATTTCATAACATAAACAAGTCATTTTCATGAAAATTCAAAGGAAAGTTCAAGGTATACCAATGGAGGTTCAAACTCAACAAAAAGAAGGCTCTTGGAGCTCTCCAACAAGGCTCAAAGATTCTGACTTTGCAAGAGCACGAAAATACAACACAAGGTTGGACCTTTCTCTTCAAAGATGGCTCTTTTAAGCACCAAATGCCATAACCATGGCTTTCCCAAAGAACACTCACCAACTCAGCCCACTAACATCCAAAAACCAGAAGTTAAACTCAGCAAATAAGGATCTTTAACTCACACAAGGCTTGTCCTCACAATACTAAACCATTTTGGTGAAGGAACTATGACCAAAGGTGATCACTTTGATGAAATATGTGAAGAAGAAGCTATGGAGTGAAGAAGAGAAGGTGGCTGCTGAAAGGAACCATAAAACTCACGTAACACGAAAGAATTCTGACCTAGGGCATTGTGCCATAAGCTTATATAGGCCCACTTAAGCATTACACACACATATATAACAGTAATTGCTACGCTTAGCATTTTAATCCCAAACTCATGATTCTTAACCTACTCAATTTTACAAGAATTATCATATTTTTATTTTATTTTTCGGAGTACCTTTCCGGTACGCGCTTTTCTATAGCCAGTATCAGTTCTAGCACCAGTTCTCATTATTTTAACTTGAAACTCATTTTACAAGTTCTATATATTATTCTAGTAATATATACTAACTTATTATAATTTTCCGGGATACTTTTTCATTACGCATTTATACGGACTAGCAGAACCGGTATCTGCGCTTTTCATCAGAAAATCGACTTTCAGCATTATTAATCACTTTCTATGTTTATTTAAGCCTCATAATAATTATTAGGGTCAATTATGGAATTATTTCATAATTTCACATAATTAATTAATTAATTAACTTCCTTAATTAACGGTGCGGGTTCGTACAACAGTGACAGTAGGAATTGTGGGAGGTAGTGAGGATGAAGAAATTGGTGTTGAGTCTATACGAGTGTATGACTCTTTGTAAAGAAAGACAGACTCATCGAATAGCACATGTCTAGCTACTATGAGTTGACCAGTTGGACTTAGGCACTTGTATCCTTTATGTTTAGTACTGTATCCTATGAAGGTACATTTGGATGACCTAAAGTCAATTTTGTGTCTGTTATAGGGTCTTAGGTAAGGGTAACAAGCACAACCAAAGGTTTTTAGGTATGTATAGTCTGGTGTTTTGGCAAACAGAATTTCAAAAGGAGACTTGTTGTTTAGAGTAGGTGTAGGCAATTGGTTTATTACAAAGGTAGCTGTGAGAAAGGAATCTGTCCAAAACTTGGTAGGTAAGTTTGAGGCTGCTAAAAGAGCCAAGCCTGTTTCTACTATGTGTCTATGTTTTCTTTCTGGTTCTCCATTTTGTTGGTGGGTATAAGAGCATGTGAGTCTATGAAGGATTCCTTGTTGTTTTAGCTGTGATGATAGTTTTAAGTATTCTTTACCATTATCCGTTTGAAGTGCTTTTAATTTTGTGTTGAGTTGTAGTTTTGCCATAAATTTGAATTGAGAAAAATTTCATATGTTTGTGATCTGTTTTGCATTGGATATATCCAAGTGTAATTTGAATAGGCATCTACAAATATGATGTAGTACTTTGAACCAGAGGTACTTTCTATGGTGCAGGACCCCAAATGTCAGATAAGACAAGTTCCAGGGGACTTTTGTAAAGAGTAGTGGTATTAGGTAGATGTAATTGATGCATTTTTGCCATGCAACAAGCACAACACAATTTTGTATCTATTTTATTTATAAATGGTATATTACAGTACCTAAGGACCAACTTTACAGTTTGGAGAGAGGCATGAGCTAATCTCGAATGCCATAGATCTAGAGTAGAGTTTCTAGATGTATTATTACATGAAATGTTTGAACAAGTATTTAAAGCCATAGCAATAGAGGTAGGACTTGAATCAGCAGTGACTCTTTTGAAGTTGTGATTTTGAGCCAACATCAAAAGCATAGAGTCCATTCTTAAGCTTGCCTTGGAGAAGGATCTCCTTCGTAGCCTGAGATTTAACATAACATACATTAGCATGGAATTCAAAGTAAACATTGTTCTCTTTATCAAATTGGGAAACACTTAGCAATTTTTTTGATAAGCTAGGAACATGTAATAAATTTGACAATTGAAAGGATATAGGACAGTTAGTAGAGTGCAAAATTGAGTGTCCAATGCTTTTGATTTTCAAGTTAGAGCCATTACCTACTTGAACAATTTCCTGACCATTATACTGTGTTTTGTTTACCAGGTTGCTTGCATCAGGTGTGAAATGATTGGTAGCTCCTGAGTCAGGGTACCAGCTGGAATCCGTGGCTGAGAAGTAGTCAGAAGGAGCACCAAACTGACTTGAGCCAGCATATGAGGATGTATCTTCTTGTGGATGTGAACTAGCAGAGTTTGTCACTGCCATATTTGCTTGGAAATTTCCACTTCCAGTATTGGTGTTGCTGTTGCTATTCTGAGGATAAGAAGACTGAAAGTTTTGAGGATAAGGAGATTGAAAATTCTGGTTATACCTGTGATGGCACTCCCAGCCAAGGTGACCAAAATTCCCACATACTTGGCACTGTGGCCTGTTGTTTGCAAAGAATCTGCCTCCTCCTCCTCCTCTTTGGAACCTGTTTCCTCCTCTGTGTCCAGAAAATCTTCCTCTATTCTGATTGAAACTTCCTCTAAAACTTCCTGGAAAGTTATTTTGTCTTCTAGTCTGTAGTTGTGTCATGTTAGCTTGCATAGATGCTGCAAGATTCCTTTTGTGCTTTTCAAGCCTTTGCTCCTGAGCCATTAATAATGCTTCTATTTCTCCTACAGTGTAGGGATCTGATATGGAAATCACTAATGTTACAAAGGAATCATAATCCTCATTTAGACCATCTAGAATAACATCTATATGATCTTCTGTGTCAACTTTCGAACCAGTGGCAGCAAGAGAGTCCACTATTTTCTTGATTTGAAGTAAGTATTTAGACACATCTCCTTCTTTCTTTGTGTTCTTTAACTGAATTTTCAACTGTTTAATCTTTTCTCTTGTTTGTGAAGCAAAGAATTCATCAAGTTTTTGCCAAACTTGGAATGAGGTAGTGCATCCTACCATACGAGTGTATAGGCTTTCTGACATGGAGGACAAAAGCCATGACAGAAGCAACTGATCTTGTTGAGTATCAAGATCCTTTCAACGAGATCTTTGAGAATTTTGAATTGTAGAAGTACCTGTATCTGTAGCTTCATTTCCAATACTTGTTGAAGCTGAGTCTTGTACTTCTTTTGTGATGAACCTTGTTAAGTTGTAGCCATTGATTGTTGCTGATGCTTGCTGTTTCCATGGCGGGAAATTCTCTTCATTCAGCTTGAAGGATACAGGGTTAGAGAACGTGTGAACAGAGTTAAGCGCAGTGTTGGTGTTGGTCTCCATGGATCTGTTTAGCTCTGATACCATGTGAGGTATCACAGCTATGGTGAGAAGAAGAAAGGAGAGAAAGAATAACGAAAGAATTCAGAAAGAAATGATTGAAAATTACTATTAACTCTTGCATTACAATAATGTATCGTTGTGTATATATATACATTAGAAGCAAAGCTATTGTAACTAATTCTGTTTTACTGAAATAACAAACTCAGAGTAACTTAATTGATTTGGGCCTACAGCCCTTTGGGCCTCTATGGCTATCAGAATGTATATTAATGAGTTGGAATTGTGCACTAAATAGATAAACATTATCTCGTTTCTTTATCTTTAGTATACAAAAGTTTAGATTAGGGAACATTTAATTACTATTTTTAAATATTCATAATACCAACTTTTACATTTTTATTTTATTTTTTTTCCTTGTTTTGAAACATTATAATAATAAAACATATAAACGTAAAAAATAAAAATAAATAAATAACAACGAATATGCCAGAGTGTGCACCCTTCTATCTCTTTATTTTTGTTGTCCATTGACAACAAAGACTCAAGTTCCTTTACCTTTGATTTCTATTTTAAGTGTTAAGTAATGTTTTTTCCTAGCTTACCTCTTTTTTTTTAGTTAATCCAATTCTAATTATCTCTTTGAGCCGGCTATGGACTAATCTAAAGTGTGATACGAGCCAGAAATAAAAATATTTAAATCTCTCTTAAAGGCGACATGTGGGGATCAAATCAATACTCCCTTTTTTCACTTACTCAATTTTCTTGTTACTAATTGAGCTACCACCATTTGGTGAGCTTTCTTTCTTTTCTTTACTAACATTCCTGCAATATTGTGAATAGCCACCATTGTGGCTTGCTTTTTCCTTTTGCCTTTCACCACTAGCAAACCAGCTCTGTCACCATTTATGTAAGCCTATGTCTAGGTCATACACAGATTGTTATTCTACCATTGTTCATATTAAAATCCTAATATTCCTATTGTTAACTCTAACCCTCAAAACCTTATAATAGAGCGATCAATTCTAAAGGATATGAAAGAATTAACACAGGCAGAATAAAACTAAATAAATTAAATTAATTATAAAACCAATTTATAACTAAAAAGGATTCACATTGGATCTGTGATCCCAACTACAAAAAGAAATTAGCCAGACATATCTAGCTTTAACAAATTAAAATAATGAAAAGAATTCATAAAGCAGAAAGAAAAGAAGAAGATGAAGAGGAAGAATCAATGGTCTGTAGTCTTCAACTTCGTCAGAATCCTGATCTCCAGCGTGAGCCTCCAAGAATTATCTCAATTTTCTGAATCTCACAATTCTCTCCGGCCAAAGATGCTTTCCTCATGGTGCTTAGTCTCTTTTTATAGACTTTGTTCCCTTGTTTAGAAATCCTTATCAAATCTTTCCTTTTTGATCTCCTCTAGATACCCTCTGATGCAGAGTTTAAAACTATCACGTGCTTCCCGCGCTACTAGCGCTAGGTTGGCGTTGATAGTGTGGGAGTGTTGTCTGGAGGCGGTAGCTTCGCGCTGACAACGCGAATGAAGGAAGATGCTGGCGCTGAAAGCGCCGGTGCCGCGCTAGTAGCGCAGTAGCTTCAGATTAGTGTTTTTCCTTGGCTATTAATTGGGCCTCTTTCTCGTCCTTTTTTCTACGAAAATATAAGAAAATCAGTGACAAGATACATGATTAGGATTTATCAGTTTAATGGTAATTATAGCCCTTTTTCATTCACGATTAATCAAGATTCCTACTCTTTTTGGCTTAAAATCATATATATGCTGAAGGCATATCAATAATCCGAAAAAAGGGTATGGTGGAACAATAAGAGGGACTAATCTCAAGGTCCAAAAGTTTCCCACTTAGTGATGGAGAAAGTTTTCTCTAGCGATTCTACATCAGGTGAGCTTGATACCATATAACTCAAGTGTGACACCCTCCCTTGTACGCGTCCAAAGGAGTTGTCTGCTAAGCGGATTATAGTCGTAGCGGAATTAAATTAATTACTGAACTATGATTTTGAGTTATGAAATAAAAATGTTACAATCAAAAATTCTTTTTCTGTAAAAACTTATTGGAGTTATCATTGAAAATCTTTTCTTTAACACTGACTTCGAAACATAAAGACCTCAAGAAAATAAAACAAACAGCTTTTGCTGCGCTTCTCTAATTTTTCCCGAAACTACCTGACTTGAAAACATTATGAACAATTCGAATACAAAAATTAACAAAAATATTCTTTGCTACGAAGAAACTAGACATTCGGGTCTTTGCGTACATATATAAATCATTTCGTTCGGAGGTGTTTAGCTCCCGAAACAGAACTCACAAGGTAAGAGATAAATCAGTGAAAATGTTCCAAATCGACCTGACTGGTGAAAATCACAATAAATCGAACTATCAGAATTTCATTGTAAAGTTTATATAATATGAAACTAGACACTCGGGGCTACGCGTGCATATAAATTATAAGAAAATCGGAGGTCTGTAGCCCTAGAACGATAACTCGCAAAGTCCTAGCCAAAAATAGTTTATAATTCAGCATTCAAAACTTCAGAAATCAGTTTTCGTAAAATATAGCCTAAATCTCCCAATTTACCAGCTGACTATAAAAGTCAAATAAGACATATTTACATCGGGGGTTCATCTTTCCAAAATTATCAGACAATACAGCACAGTCAGCTATCATCCAACAGACAAACAAATAACAGTAGAAGTTCAACATAGCAGCAGTCAACAGCAAATATCCAAAATAACGACGTCATCACATGCTTTTCCGTACTCTTGCAATTTATAAAAATTGAGCCCCCGAAGGGGTGACAAAAATCTCAGTAGTGTGGCAATAAAACCAATACAACAAAAATATTAGACTAGGTACAAAATTCTAAAACAGTCGTATCAACATTTAATTCTTCCAGACAGATGCTAACATATAATCATAGTGCGTATATAACGCCAAAGTACTAATCATATTGCGTAGATAACGCCAAAATACTAATCAAGGTGCGTATATAACGCCAAAGGGTACGTTCATAGCACCGTCGTGCACGTACTAACAAACGCAGCGGAGATTCCATACGGCTCCAAAGTTGAATTCCACTGGACCTATGCGAACTGAGCCAATGTTCTATCCCTGGTACCAGAGGGATGCCTACATGATGCGTGCTCAAACGTATGCTTATTTATTACATACTTCGTTTTCCAAGATGAATGCATAATTTTTTTTTTTTTTTTTGTAATAAGATGAATGCATAATTCTGTATGCTATGACATGCTTGACACACACACAAACAGACACAGGTGAATCATGATGTGCAAATGCATAACTAAATCATATAGCATATATCTCTTGTATATTTAATACCAAGTTGCCGAATAAAAAACACTTCCATAGGTAGAATTTTCCATCAAGACAAGTCCAAAGGCAGATTTCATATATCATATAACAGAATACGAATCATAAGGGACATGTGAGCATCAGTTCAAAATTCCATACTCTAGCTAATAGTCATAGTAGGTCTCACCACCAAACACATACCTTTCGTGCCCAAATACAATTCAAACCGCACCAGAATAGTCCACGTTCTTAGAGGTTTATGCGCACCTAGTATACCATTTCACCAAGTCAGAATTTTACATAATTTTTCCTACAATTCACAAATAGTTCCTATGCTTTCAATCCTTGTACCTTAATTAAATTATGAGGTCACTATGATAATTATTTTTCTGCCCATAAAGCTATTCCTCTCATTGCTAGCAAATAAAATTTCCTAAGGTCTCATACATGTATGAGTTCGGCTTTCAGCATGACAAAATGTTCAGGATTTTATTTACGTACTCATTCCACTATTTTCTAATCAAATCAGGATTTCCAGCATTCACCCCACACACACACACACACAGATTCGGTTTTACCATGCTTTTTCCTAAAACAAATTTTTGGCTTCATATTTAATTAACAACTAGTTAACAACAAAGTAATTCAAAGCTTCCAACATATTCAGATTGGTTTTAAGCCAGGGTTTAAGTGCACAAAATTTTTTATCAACAAGACACTACCCATTTTGCTTAGACTAGAACAATTAAGTTTTTAGCATACTAATTTCGTCTCTTTTTATTCACTAACCAACAGCGGAAATCCAAGGTTTCAGAAACATCCATAATCGGTTTTCATCCAAATTTAATATGTTTTAGAGTATTCATTTATCTGACCATCACTTCTAGACCAAAGGTGCGCTGATGGGGAGACCAAGGCATACTGTTAATTTAATTTAATTTCCTATAGAGTTTGATACAACAAATACATTCCAACACTAGATAACTTATTCACATCTAACAAAGCAACACTTAAAGAGGAGGCTTTATTTCAAGCTTTCAACCGGTTCTATAATGGCAGAATCAAAGGTATGAAGTTGACAAAACGACACTCTCTTATCAAGCATGTGAGGTCCAACCCGAAAGGTACAGGAGTATGAGTGCTACAAAACCTTAATCCCCTAAAGTGCACCTACAAACCGAAGCAGAAAGTGGGTGAGGAACTAAGTGTTCAGCCATTACCTCTTAGCGGTACACACACTAGCCAAATCGATTAGGAGACATCAACCTCTCCCCTCCAAGAGCTCCAAAAATCGAGTTCCATGCACCTCCTTAAGATAGATTCTAAACCAAACAAGGCAAAGAGGAGAATGAGTTTATACTAAAATCTGCTAATCTGAGGAAGTTCCACAACAATCGAAGAGAGGATTGGAAGAACAAGACAAGGGAAAAACACCACACCTCCTTGTTGCGGGTTGTTTCGGCTAGACAAGAAGAAGGATGAGTGGATGTGAACTTAAACTCGGTTATGCATGCAGGGGAAGTCCTCATCAAATCGAACCAAGACATGCGCACACCAAGAAGAACTTGCTCAGAACCTACTATGGAAGAAAAGGAAGTAACAACGATGAATTCTCCATTTCTTTGTTGATGAACGCACGACTGGAAGGGGAAGGGAATAACAATGGAAGGGTAATCCCCCCTTCCTAGGAACGCCACGGACCTGGTGGAAATGATGAAACACAATGAACTGTTAGGCAATCTATAACATGGTTGATTTGGCCGAAGGTGTGGAGCGGGTGCAGTTCAGTTTAGGTGTGCTTGCTGCTTTAGGAATGAGAGGGAGTGGGTGTTCTGGTTCGGTTTTGTTACAGTGAGGTGCCAAGAGGGAAGAGAGACTCGAAGATTAATTATCAATCTGAATTAACAGACTATACCTCAGCCTATGCCCCTCTCATTAGCGCTCTTAGAGTGAAATGGTTAGGATGAAAGGGTAGTTTCCAACCAATGAGAAGTCATGCAAAAAGAGTGGGCCAATGAGGAGCATGCTTCCAGATTTCTTTAGGATAGTAAAGTGGATGGTTTATAAATTTTGGGCTTAGTCAAACCTCCTCTAAAGGTTTGGGCCGTGGCCCTTGTAAGGAAAATGGTCCAAAACTAATTCTTCCAATGGTTCACTAATTTTCTCATGTACTAGTCTACTAATCCCTAGCACAATACTTAACTTTAATTTAGTTAAGGTAGTCCTATTTATATGTTATGAATTAAATCACTCGTACCCTTCATAGCTTAGTGTTTCGAATTCTATGCAAATATTAAATACAACTCACTCATATTTGTACCCAGTACAAGTTGTTCTTAATTCAATTTAAGGTCACACTAAATATATCTATATATGTACATATATTTCGAATGACAAGTCATGCTTCCACATTATTAATGGTAATTTATATAAATTCCTAATTCTCACGGGATGTTACACTCTCCCCAACTTGTTTTGAAGTTTGTCCCCAAACTTCGTCTTACCATTCCAAAATCTGCCTAAGTCTAACATTCAACACCATTACACCATGCCATACAGTTCACTGCATTCATACAGCCAGCTATAAAAGTCATCAACATCTTAGAGCATTACCAATAAACTCGTACGTTACATGAGCAATATATAATATAGATATAACACAATTTTGTACATACGGAAGGAATTAAAAAAATTATTCCTAAGCTTACCCATGATACAAGCAATTTTCTAAGTTCTTTTTAAACATCAACAAATACCATAGCACACAAGTGGAATAAAACGGACATGAAACCTTACTAAACCAAGAAATTCCAGTTAAAATAACTGTAATAGAGTTCAGGGCTTCAGTAAACAAATCCATGTGCAAAACACTTCTTTACTATATAAATTTTAATAATTATTACTAGTATAAGCATAAGTGGTTACCCTTCTATTCACCCGATTCCGAATTATAACATATGAAGTAAAACATGGCAATAGACAGAGGCTTCTCAAATTCCTATATCATCGCTCACCCTTCAAGTCCCACTATACTATTACTCAACTTATCATAAATTTAAAGGTTTCCATATAAAATTGCAATTAACAAGTTAGTGGCCCAAATCAAGAGTTCCTAAGAATGTAGGGGTTCATTTAAAATGAAGTACTATTACCTCCTATTACCTGCGCAAATATAGGAGCCAATTAACTAAGATCTCCAATTTTAAAAGTTTCGTCTTTGTAGTACGCATGCTACAATTTCTTAGAAGTGTCATCACTTCCTACTTGTTTCTTATCAATAATAACAGTCCAGTTCGCTCGCTAAACACATCACACCTATGCATTATATTCAGATTTCTACATTAGTCACCTTACCTAAGAATATCACAGACAGAATTTTAATTTTTATTATCCTTCAGGAAATCAAGCAAGTAAGTCAGAGCACATTACATTCTAAATTTCAAACGAGGAGAATCTTCTTCCAATCATGAAACTTCCATCCTACTTTTCATACATATCATGGTAAGTGGTACCCCTCATACAGTTCGTCAAAACACCCCTATGAGGAAACTTCCTCGAGCTTTCCGCTGTCCTAGGTACCTCAGATGTAATTGACTCCACTGATCAGAGGATCCATTAATCATGATATGACTTTCCAATTATCGACACATTTTACAATTTTGAAACAGCTATCCAACATAATCCACTAACAGAGACCATACTGTCATAATTCAAGTTCACAAAACCACATCTGATTCCGAGTTGTAATTAAATTTCTATCTATATTGACAAGTCACAAGCACAGCTCAACTTCATGCAGAAAAACACCAAATCCAAATTCCACTTAAACCGAAAACTAATCTCCTCCATACAAGCAACAATACATCTATTCGATAAGGACATTTCAAGAATAATAATAATATATCATGATGTACACAAAAAAATATCAAACTTTTAAACATGGGTATACAACAGTGTATTCAAGTCATAGAGTATTTATTACACCAACTAAACAACAATTACACAACATTAGGGTGCTCACATCAAATCCAACTCTTATATCACATATTCAGCTTTTAAGTTAGACGTCCAAGGTAATATGCAAATACAGCAGTACAGTTCAATCCAGTAACTAGTTCTAGGGACACATCCATAAATGATTAACAGTTCACAAAGACCATGGACAGAAAGTAAGGAAAATTCATATTAATCTATATCTAGAATTTGAGTATTCATGCAATTTATATCAGGACATTGGTTTACCCCAAACTTTGACCTATAACAATCAAATTATAGACCCACTGTTTTTCCGTTTATAGTTCAATCAAATTATATAGAGGGTAGGTGAAATTTAAGGGTTGACATTCACGACAAAATATAGTGTTCTTTTGAAAATATAATATATGGTGCAACATGGTGAGAACATAACAAACAATGCTACATCAATTCGGGTTATGGCACGAACAAAAGATATTAATCAAGAACGTTGAACAACTTATACGTTAAGTGCAAAGTACTGAATTAAAACAAAACTTTCTTTCCAATCACATTAACCCACCAAAGAAAATCAAGTGTACTTCAGACATTACTCTAACCGTATATACAAAGAACAAATTAAATCAAGGACCAAGCATAATGCACTGCTCAACAATTTCAGTTGTAATTCACCCAGCCAGAGGACCGAATCATGCAACTACAAATTTATATGTGCTCAGTGTTTGACGATTTAGATGTAAATATTCATCAGAAGTAATAAACTGATTATACCAAATTAATATTATAGTGTTCATAAAATAAACTAACTTAAAGTCCGGTGTGCCAGCAGACATCAAATCTCTGAACCTATAATTTAATGCAACTAACAGATATGAGCTTCTATCAGTCAAAACTTATAAACATTCAAAGTCCAATATCACTATTCGATCTAGTTGTATTATTGGTGCAGATTATCCATGCCCATGCACGATCAATAGAATTTATAGAATCCAGTTAGAACCTTCTAATGCTTACTCGAACATTAATTTTAGCAAAGTGTCAATTAGCCAACATAATACAACAAGCCAAACAATGTGTAGCTCCACGTAGTCACAATTTATCTGTTCAGTCCACTATATTTTAAATTCAGTTTAGATAACCTTTCTTTAATTATGCATTCAGTTCCAATGAAATGTTAAAAATCTAAACTGGTAAATTCAAACAATCACCACATAAAATCTGTTATTATAATCAGAGACAATAAATTTACATG
Source organism: Gastrolobium bilobum (assembly GCF_033153095.1). NCBI lineage: Eukaryota > Viridiplantae > Streptophyta > Magnoliopsida > Fabales > Fabaceae > Gastrolobium > Gastrolobium bilobum. The sequence continues at coordinate 16,465 of NW_026898070.1, read as the reverse complement.
CAAGTCTAAAAGTGGTCAAAATCACACAAGACAATCTAATACGTACGAAGTAAAATGACAAGTATCACTCACAAGAAGGACACCGAGACAGGAGTCAAGTACCCTACCCTACACATCACCACTTTGTTTAACAGCTTCTTTCTCAAGAATTATGTCTAGTGCCAATTCACCATTAGAAGATTTGTAAAGACAGCAGACCCACATGTCTAAGCCTTAATTAGTTCCAACTTCTACTTTCTAAGGGCATTAACTGGATCTACTTTGATAAGTGATCTATCCCTACATAAGTTTGTCTACATACAGTTTTCAGGTCAAATAACAAGTCCTTCGTAAGGCTAAATAACTACATCAATTGTCATGATTATATCACTGCTACCCTTACTCAGTTATGAGACCCAACAGGATTAGTGAAAAAGAATAACAGTTGCTATCACCCAGCTATACGCTACAATCACAATACACAAGAAAAGTCATAAATCAGAAAAACAAACATGTAGTCGCAATCATTATTTAAAGATAACTTATTATAATCCACAGCTTAGGATATCAAAATATTCACATCAAGTTTAGATATATAAAACCTTCCTTATAATCCATAGGAAGCAGAATTTATAATTAACCATTAATTCAAGTAGCAATTCACTATTTCAAATCTAGTGCTCAAACACTAGTGTACCCCGTGATAACCATGATTGTGCACACACATCTTGCGCGACAGTGAGTTGATCAGGCTCACCACCTAGCAAGGAAATGGGCACAGCCATGCTTAATACCATGTACTCCCAGAATCATCACACCTCCAAATATAAGGAAATTTTAACCAGTAACTCATTCACAGCTAAGTTCAAACAACAACAATGCAACGAACATATGCAAATAATCAATAAATTCAGACAGTGACCATTCAGAAATCAAGTACAAACAATAGATATTTCATCAAATACAGACACCTTGAATCAAAACTACTCTGATACCAATTAGTGTGACACCCTCCCTTGTACGCGTCCAAAGGAGTTGTCTGGTAAGCGGATTAGAGTCGTAGCGGAATTAAATTAATTACTGAACTATGATTTTGAGTTATGAAATAAAAATGTTACAATCAAAAAAAAAATTTCTGTAAAAACTTATTGGCGTTATCATTGAAAATCTTTTCTTTAACACTGACTTCGAAACATAAAGACCTCAAGAAAATAAAACAAACAGCTTTTGCTGCGCTTCTCTGATTTTTCCCGAAACTACCTGACTTGAAAACATTATGAACAATTCGAATACAAAAATGTACAAAAATATTCTTTGCTACGAAGAAACTAGACATTCGGGGCTTTACGTACATATAAAAATCATTTCGTTCGGAGGTGGTTAGCTCCCGAAACAGAACTCGCAAGGTAAGAGATAAATCAGTGAAAATGTTCCAAAACGACCTGACTGGTGAAAATCACAATAAATCAAACTATCATAATTTCATTGTAAAATTTATATAATATGAAACTAGACACCTGGGGCTACGCATGCATATAAATCATAAAAAAATCGAAGGTCTGTAGCCCCAGAACGACAACTCGCAAAGTGCTCGCCAAAAACAGTTTATAATTCAGCATTCAAAATTTCAGAAATCAGTTTTCGTAAAATATAGCCTGAATCTCCCAATTTACCAGCTGACTATAAAAGTAAAATTAGACATATTTACATCGGGGGTTCATCTTTCCAAAATTATCAGACAATACAGCACAGTCAGCTATCATCCAACAGACAAACAAATAACAGTAGAAGTTCCACATAGCAGCAGTCAACAACAAATATCCAAAATAACGACGTCATCACATGCTTTTCCGTACTCTTGCAATTTATAAAAATTGAGCCCCCGAAGGGGTGACAAAAATCCCAGTAGTGTGGCAATAAAACCAATACAACAACAATATTAGACTAGGTACAAAATTCTAAAACAGTCGCATCAACATTTAATTCTTCCAGACAGATGCTAACATATAATCATAGTGCGTATATAACGCCAAAGTACTAATCATATTGCGTAGATAATGCCAAAATACTAATCAAGATGCGTATATAACGCCAACGGGTACGTTCATAGCACCGTCGTGCACATACTAACAAACGCTGTGGAGATTCCATAGGGCTCCAAAGTTGAATTCCACTGGACCTATGCGAACTGAGCTAATGTTCTATCCCTGGTACCGGAGGGATGCCTACATGATGCATGCTCAAACGTATGCTTATTTATTACATACTTCGGTTTCCAAGATGAATGCATAATGATGTATGCTATGACATGTTTGGCACACACACAAACAGACATAGGTGAAACATGATGTGCAAATGCATGACTAAATCATATAGCATATATCTCTTGTATATTTAATACCAAGCTGCCGAATAACAAACACTTCCATAGGCAGAATTTTCCATCAAGACAAGTCCAAAGGCAGATTTCATATATCATATAACAGAATACGAATCATAAGGGACATGTGAGCATCAGTTTAAAATTCCATACTCTAGCTAATAGTCACAGTAGGTCTCACCACCAAACACATACCTTGCGTGCCCAAATACAATTCAAACCGCACCAGAATAGTCCACGTTCTTAGAGGTGGACTAGTATACCATGGTATGCGCACCTAGTATACCATTTCACCAAGTCAGAATTTTACATAATTTTTCCTACAATTCACAAATAGTTCTTATTCTTTCAATCCTTGTACCTTAATTAAATTATGAGGTCACTATGATAATTATTTTTCTGCCCTTAAAGCTATTCCTCCCATTGCTAGCAAATGAAATTTCCTAAGGTCTCATACATGTATGAGTTCGGCTTTCAGCATGACAAAATGTTCAGGATTTTATTTACGTACTCATTCCACTAATTTCTAATCAAATCAAGATTTCCAGCGTTCACCACACACACACACACACAGATTCAGTTTTACCATGCTTTTTCCTAAAACAAATTTCTGGCTTCATATTTAATTAACAAGTAGTTAACAGCAAAGTAATTCAAAGCTTCCAACATATTCAAAACTTGATGCTCACCGGCAAGTATACCGATCGCACAAGTAATATAATGAGTAAGTAGAGTATCGTCTCCACAAGGATTGTATACCAAGTACCACAATAACCAGTCCTCTTAAGTTGGAAAACTCAGTTGTTTTTGGAAAATAGTGAATTGATGGTAAAATAAAGACATAAATTTAAAATATAAAATTTTCAATTTAATAAGCTATGGTAAAAATAAAACTGGATTTTTGAGAGAATAATAAAAAGCATTGCGCTAAGGTACACGCACCATATGATCCCCACTTTAAACTTTGGATTGATTGACAACGTTCATTCAACTTAATAACTCAGACAAATTATCATCTCAAATAATTAGTTAAATCCCAATCCCTTGGCAATCTAACCCTTTAATTCAATTGGAATCCTAATCCCTTAGCAACCCTGCATGAAATTAAGCATTATTCACGATAAATCAAACGACTGCAACTCACACAAGTCTATCCCTAGAGCATGCATAAATTGTTACCTTACCCGCTTTCAGAATCAAAAACCCCAATATTCCTATTGTGACCCCTAATTCCCGAATTATTATCTCCTATTAGGTTGATCAAGTCTAACAGAAATAATATCAATACGCACAGGGTAAAAATAAAATATATTAAAATAAACGAGCGAAAATAATCAATCCAGCGTAAAAAGGGTTCACATAGGGTTTGTGACCCTAACTACAATAAAAAAAACTAGCCAGCCATAGACATAGCTGACATAAAATTATAAAAAATGAAGATGAAAGAATGTAATTACAATGAGAAACTAAGAACAATCCTCTGCTCTTATCTTCCTTCACGAATCCTTATTCTGCTCCGTCGTCAAAAAGTAACCTAAAGAACCCTCGCAGCGTCCTTTTAAGTTCGAAATTGCCTCCACACTGAAATCCGCGCGGGTAGCGCCAACATCTTAGCCTTTGTTGGTTTCTCACGCGGGTAGCGCCAAACTGGCGCGGCTCCCGCGCCAACTTCCTGGTCTTTGTACTGCTTCCGGCGCTGCAACAGCGCCAAAGTGGCGCGGGTAGCGCCACTTTCCTTTTTCAATTTTTCTCAATTTTCCTATTTCTTCTTGCTTTAGCCTGCAAAAATGATATAAAAGATGAAAAATAAACTGAAATAGGAAAAGTAACTAATAAAAGTAATTAATATACAAGAAATGCTCTTTTATGACTGATTTCTTATTATTTTTGGCTTGGAAAACATCACATGCCAGAGACACATCAAATCATTCCCAGATGTAAACATTGTTGTCCCTAGCAACGAACAAGACTCAATCCAGGAAATAAACAATCATTCCAGGATAACAATACATAGACACTCTCAGACACAATATACTAAGCATGACTGATCCAACATCACAAAATTCTAACAATATCATAGCTTCTTAAATATGCAAGTCTACATTGATTACCCCTCACAAAGATAAATAATATTCACTCAACACTCAGTGTTTAGGGTATCGTGAGCACTCACTCCAACCAGCTATAACACTACCATAAGCTTGATTATATTCTCAAAATTCTCAAAAATGAAGAATCAGACACATGCACCAGTTGATCAAAAGGACTTCACAGGTTGTATCTTGGTCGGGTTAAAAGGGTAGGAATATATGGATAGTAGCTCAAAACAACAATGAGATTGAAAAACTGATACTCTTACAATTTAGCACATTTAATTCAATGGTCTTGCTCCACTAACATTCCCACAGAATTTCGGGAATTAATTCCTTTCAGCCACCTTTTATGCTTATATATATATATATATTTTTTTTTTTTTCTTTTTTTTTTTTCACATCCCCTTATCACTTAACCTTTGTGGAGCTTACCTCAATTTCTTTATTTATTTTCAACACATCAGTAATTCAATCTCAATCAAGGTAAGTCACATGGATATAAGTTAAGCCATTAATCAGGCCAACAGGTCATTTATCAACAACATAAGCTCAGGCTCAAGGGGCTAATAATGGAAAAATTTCGTAAAGGTGGGCTATTTTGGCCATAGGCTAATAAGAACAAAATGCCTTAATCATCTCAACCAATGCATGCATCACAGAGAAACAAATCAAGTTCTAGAATGTTACAACAGTGAAGTCTCTCAACAAGAAATTTCAGTGTTTAAGCTCAAACCTCACAAGCTGTGGTATCAACATAGACTCATGAAAATTAACCTCAGACATTATTAGAATTTCACAACATCCATTCAGACAAACGAGCAATCATGTAATCCAATTATACCTATGCAATGTTATACCAGAATGTCACACAAACATGTTTCTTAAGATTCAATCCAACAAGTTAACTAGGTAAGCACATTTAAACCTGAGAATTGCTTCAGAAATGTATTTCCAATTTTTTTTTTAAATAATATATAAGAGCAACACAAACTAACAATTAACTAAAAATAAAATGTAAAGAGTTTAGAATATCTCCCCTGATAGAAAAGATTGCAGTTCCAGAGTACTTCCCAATGCCTACCATTCCCAGATTTAAAGAATTGTTGTCCCCAACAATAATTAAACCCAAAGATTAGCAAAATATCTGCACCATGGAAAAAATAGCAGTACATAGAATAAACTATAATCCGCATAAGAAAAACATCAGAATGTATAGGACATAAACAAACCACATCATCTAGATGACCCTAACATCAACCTATGGTCATCATAAAAAACAGCAAAAGTTCTGAAAAGATAAAATAAAATAAAGCAAATAAAACAATCTCCAGCAGCAAGGAGATATAATCAATCCTCCATGTCATCTCGCTCAGCAGCATGGGATGACTCAGCAAATGGAAGAACTGGTGGCACTGGATGCATCGGTGCATGAGCAAACCGAAAATCATCAAAAGACGCAGAAGCAGAAGTCTTAGCCCTTTTTGGTACCGCCAATTTTTTTCTTAGACTTTCCAGCTTGTGAACCCTGAAAACCAGAAAAATTTCCAAATGCACAGAATATGACAATAGGGTAATTAGATAACAAGTAATCAAGCCGGAAGTATACATCAAACCACCATTCCCAGATTTGATTCCAACTTTATCTCAAAAATAAAACAGAACAAAGCAATAGTTGGAATCAAATTCAGAAAACATTATGTCAACGCATCTTAGCATACAACTCAGCATTTTAATCCAGATAGTGAACATGTATTTTTTTTTAAGGATAAAATAAACTCTACATTGGGTTGCCTCCCAATGAGCGCTTGTTTAACGTCACGAGCCTGACGTTTACCTCTTTCAAGTGTTATTTCCTCTGAGAGACAGAGTCGTAGCGTCTCTCTCACAGGTCCTCCTTTTGGCGGCATTCAACCTCCGGTGATCCACACACATCCTCCAACCAGTAATAATTCTGGTCGAAATTAGTTCATTTTTTTCGTTGTGGACCGCAGTGACGCCTCCCTTCTTCGGAAAAGTCTTCACTGGACTTACCCAACCAGTATCTGAAATCGGGTAAATTATACCAGCATCAGGAAGCTTCACCACTTCCTTTCTCATTACCTTCTTCATTGTAGGATGATGCCTCTCTTGAGGTTTCCTCACATTTTTGTCATCATCCTTATTAATAATTTTGTGGGTATGGGAAGAGGGATCTTTATCTTTTAAATCAGAAATATACCACCCTAGGGCAGTCCTATGTTCCTTCAATACTTCAATCACCGCCTCCTTATTACCCAAGAAGGTATATTGAAGAGTTTCAGGAAGCTCCTTTAACTCTATTTTTGGGGCACCATCTTCTTTCCCCACTTGCTCTAAAACATCAAGTTTAAAACAATCGCCTTTGACAGAAGATTGTTTTATAGAGTCAAAGACGTTGATGGTAATTATCTCATCATTCATCCTTAACTCAAGCTTTCCATTTTCAACATCAATCATGGCCCGAGCAGTGGCCAAGAAAGGTCTACCCAGCAAAAGAGGCATCTCAGTTCCCCCTTCCATGTCCAACACTACAAAATCTGCCGGAAAGATGAACTTGTCCACTTTCACAAGAACATCTTCAATCATACCACTAGGTTTCCTTAAAGATTTGTCAGCGAGTTGCAAGGAAACCATAGTAGGTTTAAGCTCAGATATCCCCAACGATTTATACACGGACAAGGGCGTCAGATTTATTCTTGCCCCAAGATCACACAAGGCTTTGCCGATATTAGTATTACCAATAGCAATTGGAATGTTGAAGCTCCCAGGATCATGACGCTTAGGCGAGAACTTCTTTGTAATAATAGCACTACACTCCTCAGCGAGTGTCACCGTTTTGCATTCCTGCAACTTGTGTTTTCTTGACAAAAGGTCCTTCATAAACTTGGTATAATTGGGCATATTAGCCAAGACTTCAGCAAATGGAATATTAATGTGAAGCTTTTTGAATATATCAGGGAACCTTTCATAATGTTGTTTCTGGGTATCTTTCTTGAATCTTTCCGGATAAGGTGCCATGGCTCTCACATATTCATACCTCAACTCAAATTTCTCTTTTGCTTTTTCTTTTTCAGCTGGCTTCACCACTTCAGCAGGATTCTTAATTTCTTTTTCAGGTTTTCCTGCAGGATCCAGCTTCTCTTCAACCTCCGGAGATGGCAGTACTTTACCACTTCTGGTTGTGATGACCATACAATCTTCCCTCGGATTAGTAACTGTGTTACTAGGGAAGGTACCTGGAGTTCTATCAGCAATTTTCTTAGCCAGTTGGCTATTCTGATTCTCCAAATTTCTGATAGAAGCATTCATGTTTTTGGTATTTGCCCTAGTCTCTTCCATGAAAGCATTTGTGTTTTTGGTATTGGCTCTAGTCTCCTCCATGAAAGCATTAGAATGTTGAGCCATTTGTCCAATTAACTTTTCCAAATCAGAAGGTTCCTTTTGTGGAATAGGAAGAGGTTGCAGAAAGTTGTTGGAACTATAGTCAAGACCACCTCCTTGACCTCTCCTCTGAAAATTACTTCCAGAAGGAAAATTCTGATTTCTTGAAAAATTTTGTTGGGGCTTCTGTTCATACCAAACCCCATTTACTTGCAACTGCTGTGGATTATCACCCATTAGAGTAGGGCACTTATTAGACTCGTGAGCCTCTCTACAGTATTCACACACCACAGAAGTTGATTGAACCTTGGACACTTGCAGTTTCTCAAACTTTTCATTCAGACTATCAAGCTTCTTGGACAACAGCTTTTGTTCAGCAAGCATAGCATCATTGCTCTCCAACTTTATCACTCCTTTTTTTGCTTAACTGGGAAGCTCTCATTCTCATTTCTCGCCAGTTTCTTTATCAAGTCCAGAGCTTGCTCAGATGTACTCTGCCGAATAGAACCTCCAGCTGCACTATTAATCACCAACCTTGTTTCAGGAGAGATGCCATTAAAGAAGATCGTCACCTTTCTATCATCGTCTCCTTCATAGTGCGGACACTTTCTGATAAGTTCTTGGAATCTATTCCAGGTTGCACACAATGATTCTCCTTCAAGCTGGAGGAAGTTGGTGATCTCATTCACCAGCTTATTGTACTTCTCCATAGAAAAGAACTCGGCAAAAAACTTTGTTGACAAGTCTTCCTATGTCATGATACTATTAGCTGGCTGCCTTTCTATCCATCTGAGAGCCCTTCCCTTAACAGCAAAAGGGAATAATCGAAGCCTGATAGCATCGGCAGACACCCCATTGTGCTTAGTAGTATCACAGATCATCAGAAATCGATCTATGAACTCATGAGGGTCTTCATCCTCAGCACCAAAAAACTGAGCCCTCTCCACCAAAGTAATTAAAGATGGCTTCAGCTCAAAATTATTTGCCTCCATCGTCGGCCTGAGTATACTTGAATTTGGCCTATTGAACACCGGAGTCAGAATGGTGTCCAACAATCATGGAGGTGGGTTATTTGCATTGTAGTTACCCGCCATCTCTTGTACTGGTTGTACAGGTTCTCTATTGAAATCTTCCCAAATTAACTGCTTGGCAACTTTCCTCAGTCTCCTCTCAGTCCTTGTAATTTCAGGATCAAATACAAAGTCTTTAGGAGCAAGTCTACCTCGCATAAAACTCAGAAAAATATGTTAGTAGCACCTGCAGAACACAGAACAAGATAAAACAAGATAAAATAAAAACAAAAATCCAATCTCAAAGATCAACGATTATTTATAATATTGGAATTAACAATCCCCGCCAACGACGCCAAAAACTTGATGCTCACCGGCAAGTATACCGATCGCACAAGTAATATAATGAGTAAGTAGAGTATCATCTCCACAGGGATTGTAAACCAAGAACCACAATAACCAGTCCCCTTAAGTTGGAAAACTTAGTTATTTTTGGAAAATAGTGAATTGATGGTAAAATAAAGACAGAAATTTAAAATATAAAATTTTCAATTTAATAAGCAATGGTAAAAATAAAACTGGATTTTTGAGAGAATAATAAAAAGCATTGCAGCTAAGGTACACGCACCATATGATCCTTACTTTAAACTTTGGATTGATTGACAACGTTCATTCAATTTAATAACTCAGACAAATTATCATCTCAAATAATTAGTTAAATCCCAATCCATTGGCAATCTAACCCTTTAATTCAATTGGAATCCTAATCCCTTAGCAACCCCGCATGAAATTAAGCATTAATCACGATAAATCAAACGACTGCAACTCACACAAGTATATCCCTAGAGCATGCATAAATTGTTACCTTACCCCCTTTCAGAATCAAAAACCCCAATATTCCTATTGCGAGCTCTAATTCCCGAATTATTATCTCCTATTAGGTTGATCAAGTCTAACAGAAATAATATCAATACGCACAGGGTAGAAATAAAATATATTAAAATAAACGAGCGAAAATAATCAATCCAGCGTAAAAAGGGTTCACATTGGGTTTGTGACCCTAAGTACAATAAAAGAAATTAGACAGCCATAGACATAGCTGACATAAAATTATAAAAAATGAAGTTGAAAGAATGTAATTACAATGAGAAACTAAGAACAATCCTCTGCTCTTCTCTTCCTTCACGAATCCTTGTTCTGCTCCGTCGTCAAAAAGTAACCTAAAGAACCCTCGCAGCGTCCTTTTAAGTTCGAAATTGCCTGCACGCTGAAATTCGCGCGGGTAGTGCCATTCTGTCGCGAGTCTAGCGCCAACATCTTAGCCTTTGTTGGTTTCTCGTGCGGGTAGCGCCAAACTGGCGTGGCTCCCGCGCCAACTTCCTGGTCTTTGTACTGCTATTGGCGCTGCAACAGCGCCAAAGTGGCGCGGGTAGCGCCACTTTCTTTTTTCAATTTTTCTCATTTTTCCTATTTCTTCTTGTTTTAACCTGCAAAAATGATATAAAAGATGAAAAATAAACTGAAATAGGAAAACTAACTAATAAAAGTAATTAATATACAAGAAATGCTCTTTTATGACTGATTTCTTATTATTTTTGGCTTGGAAAACATCACATGCCAGAGGCACATCAAGCGTTCACCACACACACACACACACACAGATTCGGTTTTACCATGCTTTTCCTAAAACAAATTTCTGGCTTCATATTTAATTAACAACTAGTTAACAGCAAAGTAATCCAAAGCTTCCAACATATTTAGATTGGTTTTAAGTGCACAAAATTTTATATGAACAAGACACTACCCATTTTGCTTAGACTAGAACAATTAAGTTTTTAGCATACTAATTTCGTCTCTTTTTATTCACTAACCAACAGCGGAAATCCAAGGTTTCAGAAACATCCATAATCGGTTTTCATCCAAATTTAATATGTTTTAGAGTATTCATTTATCTGACCATCACTTCTAGACCAAAGGTGCGCTGATGGGGAGACCAAGGCATACTGTTAATTTAATTTAATTTCCTATAGAGTTTGATACAACAAATACATTCCAACACTAGATAACTTATTCACATCTAACAAAGCAACACTTAAAGATGAGGCTTTATTTCAAGCTTTCAACCGGTTCTATCATGGCAGAATCAAAGGTATGAAATTGACAAAACGACACTCTCTTATCAAGCATGTGAGGTCCAACCCGAAAGGTACAAGAGTATGAGTGCTACAAAACCTTAATCCCCTAAAGTGCACCTACAAACTGAAGCAGAAAGTGGGGGAGGAACTAACTGTTCAGCCATTACCTCTTAGCAGTACACACACTAGCCAAATCGATTAGGAGACAACAACCTCTCCCCTCCAAGAGCTCCAAAAATCAAGTTCCATGCACCTCCTTAAGATAGATTCTAAACCAAACAAGGCAAAGAGGAGAATGAGTTTATACTAAAATATGCAAATCTGAGGAAGTTCCACAACAATCGAAGAGAGGATTGGAAGAACAAGACAAGGGAAAAACACCACACCTCCTTGCTGCGGGTTGTTCCGGCTGGACAAGAAGAAGGATGAGTGGATGTGAACTTAAACTCGGTTATGCATGCAGGGGAAGTCCTCATCAAATCGAACCAAGACATGCGCACACCAAGAAGAACTTGGTCAGAACCTACTATGGAAGAAAAGGCAGTAACAACGATGAACTCTCCATTTCTTTGCTGATGAACACACTGCTGGAAGGGGAAGGGAATAACAATGGAAGGGTAATCCCCCCTCTCTAGGAACGCCACGGACCTGGTAGAAATGACGAAACACAATGAACTGTCAGGCAATCTGTACCATGGTTGATTTGGTTGAAGGTGTGGAGCGGGAGCAGTTCAGTTTAGGTGTGCTGGCTGCTTTAGGAATGAGAGGGAGTGGGTGTTCTGGTTCGGTTTTGTTACAGTGAGGTGCCAAGAGGGAAGAGAGACTCGAAGATTAATTATCAATCTGAATTAACAGACTATACCTCAGCTTATGCCCCTCTCATTAGCGCTGTTAGAGTGAAATGGTTAGGATGAGAGGGTAGTTTCCAACCAATGAGAAGTCATGCAAAAAGAGTGGGCCAATGAGGAGCATGCTTCCAGATTTCTTTAGGATAGTAAAGTGGATGGTTTATAAATTTTGGGGTGAGTCAAACTATAACACCTCGTAAATCAAAATATGAAATTATATGCTATAATGTGGGTTAAAAGGGAAGGATTAGTGAAAATCCGGAAATTAAGGCCAAACTGTGTGAAAAGGGCAAAATGGTAAATTACCAAACACGCAGCCCTAGGCATGAAAAATTGAGGAGAAGACCTCAAATGATAAAAATAATGCCGGAAATGGATTCAGGACGAAAAATCGAGTGGATAGGCAAGTTTCAAAAAAATTTGATGAATAGTGATTTTTTCGGTGTAAAAATACTGCGGTATAATTGTACCGATAAGCGTGAAATTTTTATCTGTATTTTTAGGAAACAAAAATATGGCGCGAACAAGAAAAATATGTAGATTATGAATTTGTGGTTTAAATTAGGTGATTAATTAAAGTTAAATCGCGTGTGGGACCCACTAATGGTTTAAGTGACTTAAAAGTCACAATTACATGACATTCTCTCTCCATTTTTCTTCTCCTCTCCCGTGAGTCTCTCATTTTCCATAGCCATGACCTTGAATCCTTCTTCCTCTTGCAACTTCTTCATTTCTTGATCGATTCAAGTGATTCTTGGCTTGAAATCTGTTGGAAACGACCTTCCGAATCCATTGGTAGTAGTATTAAGCCATGAAAACCACCACATCTTGTGAAAAACCCCATTTTCAGCGGCGGTTTTGGATGATTTTGGAGAAATTTTGTGGGTCTTTGGGTTGAATCATTGCTTGGAGATCAATCCCTAGGATCATTGGAAGCTATTGGTGGTAAGGTTTCTCACCCTCACTTTGTTTTAAATAAGATCATATAATGGTTAGGGTTTTGATGATGTAAGTTGGGTTAAGGTAGTAAGGAGCATTAAATGGTATGTCTCCTTTGTAATTAAATGCTTAGAATGATAAATGATGATGATTGATGCAATAAAAATTATGGTGAATTGTAAATTTATAACTTAGGCAATTTTGTGATGAGTTTCAAGACTTTATGAAATTGGTATGTGTTGTAATTGAACAATTGAATCATGAACCATTGGTATATGTAAATAATAGGAGTATATGATGAGTATGAGTGTGGAATCTGATTGAATACCCCTAGGTTGATGGGGATGTGAAATTCGACCTATTGAGGTCATTGGTGGGGTGATGGTGTAAAAATGATATAGTTGATGTTATATGATCATGATTGGTGTTTAAATGAATGGTAGGTTGGTTTGATGTAGTGAAATTGAAAGGAGGAATGTTGGATGTGTATTGTGTGTGTGTTCAACCATATCGAAGGAAATAAGGAAAATGATGTGAAAATGTGGTATAATCAATGAGTGATGCCTTAGTGCATAAGTGGTGATTTAGTTTAATGACTAAAATGGTTGAAGTAAGTGGATTAAATGTAGTTGGCCATTAGGCCTAAGATGTTTTGTTGAGAATTATTGTATTTTGAGAGTGAATTGGTTGTCTTGAAATTGTATTAATGATCATGTTGATTGATCATTATAGGTTTCCTCCCTTGGGATCAATAGAGCGGAATTAAGCTTGGAGCTTACGTTGTGGAGCATTGGCTTCGGAATGAGGTAAACCTTTGGAACTTGGGTTTTATTCCCTCGTGTGTTCCACCACACCTAGTGGAAGGTTGTGGTTGGATTTGATGCCTTGATTATGTATAAATGTATGTTCATGCATTATTGACATGATTGTGTGATATAATTGTGATCTCTGGCCAGTAGATGTGTGTTGGTTTGGACTTCCGCTGGAGATATCCTTTGGGGATTCCGGTCGGGTTTTGCCGTGGAACCGACTCTGGGAGCGGTACCAGGATGATCCAAACGTGGGACTTCCGCTGGATAGGGCTCATGAGGAGTTCCAGTTGGGTTTTGCCATGGGGTCGTCTCAACCATGGGAGAGGCACCAGGAAGATCTCGGGAGTTATATGATGGGGTCCTCGAACGGAATCCTAATTAGGATGTTCTTGGATTTGTGCCCAGTTGTTGTTGTGTGATATATGTATGTTATGCATTTTATATGATGATCATTGTATGCACATTGAGTGAACCATGGGGTGGAGTGATCCTCTAGTACCCTTGATTTACTGAGATATATTTGTATATCTCACCCCGCGTTTGGGGACATCATTTCAGGTCTTGCTGAGCATGGTGGATCTCCGGGCAAGAGGCCCGCTTAGTGGAAGAGTAGAGCGTGAGGTGCATTTGGAGAGCATGACATATTGAAGAATTCCTTTTGATGTACATAGTGTAGTATGTGATATTTTGGACTTAGGATATGAACTTGTTGCATGTGAATATTGCCATGCTCTTTGTATATTTATGACTACATGTTACGTCCTTTAAAATTGATGTATAGTTATGCCTCTTGTCATTTTGTATTTTGAGTGAGCATGGGACTTGTCCATGGCCACATATTTGTATTTTAAGGCATTGGAAGACTTGAGTTGTAAATAGACCATTGGTTGTGTAAAATGGCTATGATATTGCAATTGGTTGTAATGATGCTTTGATTAAGGAATATGCATGATGGAAGGGCTTAGAGCCTACGTTAATACTTATGTAAGGTGTATAATAAGTATCAAGGTGTTAGGAGTATGTTAGACCATTCATATTGGGTCTTAAAAGCTGTCATCTATCATTTTTGCTGCATAGTAATCGATTACTTTTCACTGGTAATCGATTACCGGCAACAGGGGACGAAAAATTGAGCTTCTGTCTTCAAAGTAATCGATTACCAGAGCATTGGTAATCGATTACCTAGTTTTGTAATCGATTACCAATCCTTGATAATCGATTACCAGAAAACAGGGGAGCCCAAATTAAGGTTCTGACTTCTACAGTAACCTTGGGTAATCGATTACCTCAAGGATGGTAATCGATTACCACTGTGTTAAATTTTAAAAATGTGTTTTCCAAAAGCTAAAATGAATGGTATTGCTTAGAGAGATTATAATGGGTATGTTTTATGCTTCCGCGAGCTTTGCATTTACAATTATAGCATTGTTTTAATTGATTACGGAAATGGTTAATGTTTAAAGCGAAGAATGTAAGAAAGGAAAAAAGTTTACCCGTAATTTAATTAACTCAATTACTGTGATTGTAACTGCGCTTAATACCATATGCAATGATAACATTGCCGGTACGTAACGGGCTGTTACATTTTATGGTATCAGAGCAGTTTCTTAGGGAACTCTGATTGTTGTATGATTGTGGTAAGTGCTGTATAGTTGTACATAGACTCTTATTGATTACTCACATGTGATTCCTTAGTGTGGGGTTTGATCAGCCCATTCCTTCATGTCATATGTGTGGCCATTATAAGACGCCTTCGTGACAACCCTGGAGCACCAAATGCCAGTCCTTAGACTAAGGTTGTGGTTGCAGTGTTGATTGCTCCACAAACATAGATGTTGTAAGTGAATTTGATGTAATTGAGGACTTAGTTAGAATGATTGGAGGTGCGTCTAATCATTTTGGTAGAATGCTACCATAGTTTAAATTCTGGACTTATGGTTGGTAAGTATGATTGAAATGAGTTGATATTGTGATAATGATGTTAGTGAATCTTTCCTATATGTAGGGAGTGGTTAAAACAATTGGATATACATGGGATTAGTGGTATGACTATAACATGGTGAGTGTCTTGGAATCCAAATGGATTTATGAAAGTTCGAATATAAATGCTTATGTGTAAGCTTAGTCAAATTATGTTGTAAGTCCCTGTGGAGGGCACACACTATGATGAATTAAGATGTTTGAATGTAGAAGAAATTTGAATCTTCAAAATTTGAATTGAGGAATGTGAGTACCTTAAAATAACTATGGAAATAATGTGTTAGGTACTTCAATGTTGAAATATGGGATTTTATTCCATGATGATTTAATATTGATTGAACATAAGTGAATAGGTCATAAGGTTGATAGAGTACAATGTATTAAGTTGAGAAAATTGCCACAGATGGCATCGAACGAAACTTATCGAGGTTGTGATTGTCCAAAATGGGATGATGGTTTGACTTGACGAATGTGTCACAAGGAAAACAAATGTGATATGAGAAAGTGTGACTAAATGTTGTGTACTAATGGTATTAGTATGCTTTTATAAGGTCGAGGAGTTGTGATTTGTTTATGATGTGATCCGATTATATGTGTGTATTGATGTATAGAATTTGACTTGGGAATGGTTCCTTGATAGAGGTTCAGGTGGTATAATGCATGAGAAAATTGTCCCATAAGAGATGTTCTTGGAAATGCCAAGGAGTGATTGTTGTGTTTTGAAATGGAATAATTGCTAAAAGATGTTTGTAAGGGGTAGTGAATAATACATAATGGCCGGATGGCCTGTCTAATTACTCTGATGAATAGATGGATGATTCTCCTGTGATGGCCTAAGTGCCAGTATATATATATATATATATATATATATATATATACCCTTTGTGAAG